>NC_089837.1:419965462-420005462 GCF_035609145.1 Eleutherodactylus coqui | reverse complement strand
AATATATAGAGTAGTAATTATCTACATCTGAGATCAACACTGGATATAGGTGGGGAGGTCACACTAATAATTATAATCAATGAATATCTCAGCTACTTAATGGAAATTTGAAACATCAGAGTTTAATGGTGCATCAGACTGAACACGTAAAGATATATCTGCAGGGGTAATATCTGGCTGTGTTATTAAAGAGACCCAGATTGGACCCTAAAAGATTAAAGTGACACTAAGATATGATAAGATAGTGGAGAAGTGTGAACCGCTCTATTGTCTAAACAGAGTGTCAGTGTTCAGCTATAATGCACCTTAATTGGTGATGATTATATATATAATACACATGTGTTCATTATTTTAGTGTATATCAATAAAAGTTATATTTTAGAAGTTGTGGATCCTTCAGTGATTAGGTTCATAATATATTTTAGGAACTTTTCTGCCATTGTGATTTAACTGCAGATTTTGATTTAAGCCATTTTCAATTCCAAAATTTACCATAGCTTGGGGTGCATTCTATGGGCTCATTCCACCCATTTAAAAAGCTCTTTACCCCTTCTGGATTAAGTCTACTGCAAATGGCCATGATTTTTTTAGTTTTTGCGTTGCTGCATTCAGAGAGCTTGTTCCTCTTCAGTGGCTGTATGAGCACTTGTCTTTTGTGAAATAAATGAGATTTCTCAATTACACCATTTTTCAGTACATAAAAGTCATTGATTAAATTTTTCTACCTTTGGGGAAGGGAATGTAATAAAATATCAACTGTACATTTTAAATTCATATAAAAAAGGGGAATCCTAAATATAGGAAACACTAGGAACAGGAACCACTTAAAACTAAGCAAGGATCCTCTTGTACTTGCTAGCACCTACACAATGCTTTTCGTTCCTGTACAGCACTTCGGTGAGGGTGCTTAATGCAGTAGGAATCTCCAGGAATAGAAGCAAGTAGGCACCACCACCCCGCATGGTACTGCCCATATCACGCTGTACATTCCTGTACAGTCCTTCGATGTGGGCACTGAATGCAGCAGAAACAGCTGTCCACAGGCTGGTGAAGAAGAAACAGCTGAGCCAAACATACAGGTTAGTATAGCTGGAACTGCTATCTGCTACACTGCTGAGTGCAGGGCACATGGCACAGTGACGTTAGTCTACTGGTCTGTACAATTGCAGTATGAATGTAGTATTTCCATGCCATTTCCATGGCAAATCTGCACAAAAACCTGCATCAGAGTCCATATGCAGATTTGTCTGTAAGGGTGCTGTCACATAAGTGGCAGCACGCAGAAAATTCCACAACAAAACTGAGATGCCTCCTTGCAAATATTGATGCAGTATTGAAAATGGATTCATGCTGCTGGCATATCCACATCAAAATCCACATTTAGGGTGCATTCACACGAGCGTGTGCGTATGCGTACATTGGCGCGCACAAAACCGCGCATCCACGTACATGCACAAACACGCGTGAATGCAGGTTGGTGCAGCATCACTTTCAATGGGGCTGCAGTTGCTGCCGGTGGCCGCATTGAAGGCAATAGGATGCTGGCACCCCTGCAGTGATTTTCAGGGAAGGGCTTTAAATATAAGCCCTTCCCTGAAAATCAGCCATGGTTTGTGTTAGAAAAAAAAAATAATTACATATATATATATATATATATATATATATATATATATATATATATATATACACAAATATATATATATACTCACCTCTCCGCTGCTACTGTGTAAATATTCGCCGTGGCTGTGATAGCTGTAGCAGAGGATTTCTTCATCTCCACGGGAGTATCCTTGTCACTGAACACTGTGACAGCACTGTCACAGTGTTCAGTGACAAGGGGACTCCCTGTGAGGCTAAAAGATTTCCCTGCTACAGCTATCAGAGCTGAATTCAATAAATTCAATGAATGGAAAAGCGCTGCCTGTAATTGGCTGAGTGCTGTGACCAATCACAGACAGCACTAAGCTGTCATTTAGGGAATAGCTGAGTGCTCAGCCAATCAGATACAGCCCTTTCGGTAGGTGGCTGCTGAAAAAGATTTAGAGCAATGCAGGGAAAAGACAGGCGGGATGCACCTGAGCCCCGGCAGCTGAGGAGAGGTAAGAATATATTTTTTTCATTTTTAACACATTCTAGGCATGATTTTCAGGGAGGGGTTTATATTTAAAGACCTTCCTTGAAAATCCCTGCAGGGCTTGCCGACAGCACATTGCTTTCAATGGGGCTGCAGAAGCATTGGTCCCATTGAAAACAATTTCAGAACATCGCGATCCTCTGCCACAGCTGTGACAGCTGCAGCAGGGGATTTCTTCATCTCCAAGGGGAAATACCCTTGTATCCCGTGACAGCTGTGGCAGGGGATACACAGCTGTATCCCATGACAGCTGTGGCAGGGGATTCTTTACTCCCCAATGGAATGAAGAAATCCTCTGCCACAGCTGTCACAGCTGTGGCAAGGGATTCTTCACTCTTCGCCAACATATATTTAGCAAATCTGCGCAGGAGAATAAACGCCAATCTGCATCCCATAGAAAAGCATTGACCATCCGCGACAATGTGGCAAGTGTTCATCTACATTATAGAAGCTCCCATGGAATTTGTTTACACATAAAAAATAAATGCCTATATTTTTAATAAATTAACATTACATTAACTGTAAAGACATTTGAAAATAGATTATACATGAAAATAACATTTTCAATCAAAAAAAGCTTTTGGTATATTGAAATGAGTTTAACATATCTGTACCTGAAGTAATCTTAAAACAACTGCGTCTATGAGCAAAATCTGAATATAGCCATACAGGATGAACTAGATTTCGTCATCTGGTCTAATATAAAAATCACTTAAGTGTTCGCCGATATCATTTGTATGATGTTATCTCTATGTAATTTACCTTGGAAAATGCTGATACTTCTAAGGTACCTAATAATTTTTTTAGATTTTATATAATATGACGAATGTCACTATCACTTTCTAGTCACTTTTGCTGGCTGTAATTGATTCAGGAGATCTTCACTCATTTTTCAGAAAACGACAAAATTCTTACTTATAACACAATATTATAAAAATTCATAAGTATTTTGCATTAGTAACCAATCTGCCGCTATGTTAAGGTGTGAATCCCAGTGCAAGATCTCGATGGTTATAACAGTAATTGTAACATATAGCTTCTAAAGGTCAACATGAATATTTCATGAAAGAGTTCACGACAGCTGTCATTTCTTCTTCAATTTACAGAAAACTAGACTTGTAAGGACACTTGGGAAATTCAAGGTATTTCAGCACTGAGGGTACAGTATTGCTATTCCTACATGTCAGTTCTATTTACAGAGGACTAGCTGGATAAATATTTGCAGTGTTTGAACTAAACTGACACCAACTTGTTCTTTATTTAAAGTTTGGAACTCAATAACGTGATTAATTTTAGAATTTCGATGTGTCGTACTTTAGCGAATAAGAGCATTCTTTAACAAAAGAACTTGCATTATAGCTGTGTGATTAATTTCATTGACTACCTCCTGCTGAATTGCCATATACAACTGTCAAATGAGAATATATTAAGAATAAAAAGAGCCAAGCTCCTTTATTCTGGTTAACACTTTATAAATTATAGGTGTAGAATAAATTCCCTTTCACATTTTCTTGAATTCATTGTGTGAAAAACAAGCAAAACAAAACAGCTTAAAAAAATTGAAAATGTTCTAGTCATTAACTCTTTCCAATCCAATGTCAGGCCTCCCCTGACATCATCATTTTGTTCCACAGCTTCAAAGTTGGGAGAGGCCTGACACTGCAGTGCAGGGGTGCATCTGCACCCGATCGTCAGACACATCGGGTGCAGATGCACTCCTGCATTGGTCCTCATCAAGGACCCCCTAGGAGAAGGCAGAAAGAGTTTTTAACCCTTTCTGCCTTCTCCTTTACACATTACATAGCGCTCAATTAGCACTATGTAATGCACGGAGATTCCGGCCCGCCATCATGTGACCGCCGGTGTCACCTGACCCCCAGTTATCACAGGAACGCCGAATCAAGCAGCGAAGGGAGAATGTGGAAGTATTACTTCCGCATTCCACCCATGGTGTAGTGTCCACCTGCACCCTCCTGAACTTTGTGAGATCTGGAGGGTGGAGGGAAACTTTATTTTTTCTCATCCATTCTCCCCAGCTCCAATTTATTTGAAGCTGGGGAGAATGGATGAGAAAAAAGTAAATGGATTGGAAAGGGTTAAGCTTATTTTTAGGACATGGTCTATGAAAACATGATAACCAAAATTCATTTGGTGTTAGTAAATTGCTTTGATCTTTTACCCCTATCCGCATCATCAGAGTGATTGACAGCCAGGGTCCCACCACCATAGCCAGTATCAGATAAACCTCTTATTACTGCTGTGTAACCCCTTAAATGCTGTGAATAATACCTGCAGCATCTAAGGCATCTTGCAATCAGATCATTAGACATCGATAGGTTGCCATGACAGCCAGTCGTTCATCAATATTTTGCACCTGTGTTATCTCCCCTTATGGCATTTTCCTTCTGCATGCTGCTGGGAACTGCTGTTTGTACCTGCCCTTACACTCTTTCATAGAAGGAGAATATCCAGGAAAAGTGGAATAAGACATGTTGAGCAGACGACCAGAGAGCCAGTATAATTGTAGAATACTTTAATAACATCAGTGTGTTTCTGTGCCCTACCAGCACCTTATCTGGCTGTTTACACACATACAACACAACAGGGGAATTTTAAAACTGGTGGGGAATGAAGGAGGTGACACTACAAACAAAAACATACATTAACATAATGTAACAATCATAGCCATAGGTATAAGATACAAAATAAGTAAACAATCGTAATTAAATGCTAAAGAAAAGACTGAATACACCTCAACTAAATTCCTATTTTGTATCTGTTTTCTCTCAGAAAGAAGACAGAACATCAACTGATCTTCCCTGTGCTATTGGGGGAATAAAAGAATGCAGGCTATCTATAAACAGAGAGATGGCAAGGGAATATTTAACTTAAATGAATTCAAGTCTCAAGATCCAGATGAATTACATCCTAGCATTACATACTAAAGGTAATACTAGAGGTAATTACTGAACCACTGGCCATAATCTTTGAATATTCCTGGAGAACAGGAGAAGTCCCAGAAGATTGGAAAAGGGTAAATGTTGTCCCTATCTATAAAAATGAGAAGAAGGTTGATCGAAGAAACTACAGGCCAGTGAGCCTGACTTCTAGACCAGGAAAGTTCTTTGAACAAATTATTAAACGGCATGTATGCAAGTACTTGGATAAAAATAGAGTAATTAACCAGAGCCAGCATAGGTTTGGAACAAACAAGTCATGCCAGACTAATCTAATTTCCTTCTATGACAGTATCACTGACTGGGTTGATCAGGGAAATGCTGTGGATATAATTTATCTTGACCTTATTAAAGCATTTGACAAAGAAACTCATACTATACTTATTGAAAAAATTACCAAATATGGGATTAACAAGGCAACTGTTAGGTGGATTCGCAACTGGCTGAGTGATCATACTCAAATAGTGGTAATAAATGGCTGCACATTCAAGTGGAAGAATGTATCAAGTGAGGTACCATAAGTCTATGTTCTAAGCCCAGTGTTTGCTGTTCAACATTTTTATAAATGATCTGGAGGAGGGAATTGATGGGAAACTGGTCAAATTTGCAGACGACACAAAGCTAGGAGGGATAACTAACACTAGGAAAGAGAGAGAGTATTTAAAAAGACCTAAAAAGCTTGAACAGTCGGCAGTGACTAACAGAATGGTATTTAACAAGGAGAAATGCAAAGTCCTACATCTGGGCAAAAAAAAATTAAGAAAGCACATACAGCACAGGGGAAAAAGACTTGGGTATACTAATAGATCATAGACTGAACATAAGTGAACAATGTGATGCAGCAGCTAAAAAGGCAAACACAATTCTGGGATGTATTAAGAGAAGCATAGAGTCTAGATCACGTGAGGTCAGTATCTCCCTCTACTCTTCCTTAGTCAGACCTCATCTGGAATACTGTGTTCAGTTCTGGGCACCTCCTTTTAAAAAAGACATAGACAAACTGGAGCAAGTTCAGAGAAGAGTTACCAAGATGGTGAGCAGTCTACAAATCATGTTCTATGAGAACGGTTAAAGGATTAACTAATTAATTAATTATCGCTAGAAGAATGGTGTGGTATAAATCAGGAGGAAAGGGAAGGAAGAAGAAAAAAAAAGGGGATGGAGAGAGGAATAAAAGTAGAATAATAACAAACAAGGGTAGAACGATAACCCTACATCAATTACCGTATATACCGGCGTATAAGACGACTTTTGAACCCCGAAAAATCTGCTCTGCAGTCGGGGGTCGTCTTATGCGCCGGTAATACAAAAAAAAAAAAAGTGTAAAAAAAAAAAATTTATTACTCACCTCCCACGGCGTTCTGTCGCGCTCCGGCAGGATGTCGCTCGCTCCGGCAGGCTGTCGCTCGCTCCTCGTCCCCGGCGCAGCATAGCTTTCTGAATGCGGGGCTTGAAATCCCCGCTTCCAGAAAGCTAATACACACGCCGGCAGCCATGACAGCATTGAATGGCTGTGATTGGCTAAAGCACACGTGGCTTCAGCCAATCACACTATTCAATGACATCATTGAATGGCTGTGATTGGCTGAAGGCGCACGTGTTAGCAATCACACCCATTCAATGATGTCATTGAATAGTGTGATTGGCTGAAGCCACGTGTGCTTTAGCCAATCACAGCCATTCAATGATGTCATGGCTGCCGGCGTGTGTATTAGCTTTCTGGAAGCGGGGATTTCAAGCCCCGCATTCAGAAAGCTATGCTGCGTCGGGGACGAGGAGCGAGCGACAGCCTGCCGGAGCGAGCGACATCCTGCCGGAGCGCGACAGAACGCCGTGGGAGGTGAGTAATGAATTTTTTTTTTCTCCACTGTATACCGGCGTATAAGGTGACAGTTGGGGGGTCGTCTTATACGCCCCGTCGCCTTATACGCCGGTATATACGGTAATAATGATATACTAGTGATCATAATAATTAATATATCCATTTTTTCAGTGAAATGTTTATAATGTTAGCATAGGGACTCACAAGACTTAAGGGCCTTGACATAGGTTGCAAGCTTTCCATATTTCGGCCAAAATATCAACCAATATCTCATATTTACACGCAGAAGCACTTGGTGCAAAGATAATACTAAAACTAATACAGCCACCCCTCCAATGCATCGTGTGTAAGTAATTGTTCATCAGTATTTTGCTTCACTGCATAATTCCTTATATAAAATATAACTTTTATTAAATAGTTTAAAAAATGGCTCTGAGGACAAACAACGACTAACAAAAACTACCTCTGGTCTGGCTTAGTGGTAGAAATGACAAAATTCAATAAAAATAAGATGGCGCTACCTATTCTCCCATGCTACTGTCAAAATAAAGAAGTGAGTAGCAAAAGATGGGGAAAAGTTATGGTAAGGTCCACCAAAATTATAAAGCAGCAGACGAAGCCTATAGCCTTCAGTCTTGATGATACCATCTTATTTTTAGGGAATTGTTATAGGTTTACTGGCTCACACATCCATTGAAGCCAGTATAGGGACCATATGGTTTTCTTAGAATGATCTAGCCCTTTTTCTGGGTAAGGTCATCTAGGCAAACAGTAGTGGGTTGCTCCATATTGGGGTATATCAATCCAATGGAGACACACCACTTACTATATAGCCACAATCCCTATCTAAGGCAGCTCTGTGGTTAGGGGTGGTTTTGCCAATTTCTTCACCTCCCCTAAAAGACTGAAGTCCCAAGTTTGGTTAACATTACGAATTCATAGAGAGGTTCTATTTTTGGTTCCTGAAGAGACGGTCACACGGCAGAAACGCGTTGAACCAGTCTTTGCCTATAAGAGATTTTATTTGAAAGGCGGGGAATCATCATTGAATTTGTGGTAGAATTTAGGTTGCTGTAGGTACTGCACCTCACCTAAACAATACTTACCCATTCTTTGACCGAATGGATTGAATCATACTGAGAGCACATATATTTGGTGTGGCTGATATGAAATCGAGGCCGCACATTTATGCCACTATTGGATTCTTTTACCTTTTGTTATTTCTACCACTAAGCAAGACTAGAGGTAGTTTTTGTTAGACATTGTTTGTTCTCAGAGACATTTTTTAAACTATTTAATAAAAGTTATATTTCATATAAGGAATTACGCAGTGAAGGGATTTAGAAAGCTTTGATTCCTCTATCGAAGTGAAAGAGATTCATAAGCATTTTGCAAGTGTGTTATCTCCCCCATATGGCATTTTCTTTCTGCATGCTGCTGGGAACTGCTGTTTGTATTTGGCCTTGTACCACTAAGTGTGGCCATTTTTTTCTGCTATTTTTGTTTGGATTTTGTCCTCTTTTTCAGTGATTTGTTCATAGTGAAAATCTGCAGCAAACAATTGAAAAGCTGTAGATTTAAAATCTGGTCAATTCTACTGCAGATTCTGCATGGAATTTTTCCACAACATGTGAATGAGATTTGTTAAAATCTTATCTACTTTGCTGATACTGTAAATGTAACATATTTTCTATGCACAATTCCTCTACAGAAAATACATAGTATTTACTCCCCATGTGGCTTGACCCTTCAAGTTTGTCTTCAACTACTTCTTTCATATTACCCTCTCACCAAAAAATAGTTGTTGGCATCTACCAAAGATTAGTTACCATAAAGTTCTGTGAATAATGGTTTCTCTATGGGATTGAATCTGTTTATTTGTATACTGTATGTACCTTATTTGTGTTCATTTGTGTTGGCTGTTGAGCTCTTTATGGTATCTTGGGTTTAATATGACTGTCATAGTAACAATTGCATCTCTTAAACTCTTTGCTGCAAAATAATACCGGTTATTTAAAAATATCCAGCAGGTTTTTTTTTATTACAATCTCTCATGTAAGGGACATCTAAAATATTGACAAGATCTATTTATTACTCCTCCAACATTTTATATAGCCTTTCTACTGAGAGATGAGATGAGAACATTGCATTTCAGACTGTGATACAAATTCATCACAGTTTCTACTAATTATACCTCAGAGTTTCTCCTTGACCTGTCAATGTCTAACCTGTATTGAGTGAGTTATTTAGGTTTTGAAATCAATGGAAGTACTGAAGCAGATATTTTTGTGAGTGACTGTCTATTTACTGCTATGCAGTATATCTTCTCAGAAATTACCAATTCATTCAAGTAAACTTATTAAATTTAAAAGACAGAAAAAGTAACTGAGTTCTACTCAAACTTCCAGAGGTTGTGATAATTGATACACAGTTGCACGAATTATATGGTATATGTTTCAATCAACTTTTTGCTATATGCAAAAATGTTTATGTGCTTGGATTAAATGGGTAATTTGAATTTCCCTGCAAAGTAAATCCAATATAACATCTATAATCAGAAATGTAAGCACCAAAATAAAAAACAAAAACTATAAAGAATGAAAAAATGTGTACAAGCTCATCCTCTACCGATGTAGAATTTAACTTCTTGTTAATCCTCGTAGGATTGATATAAGAGCTTCACTGGTAATCTTGCAAGGAGCGGTTTTTATAAGCACATCCAAAATAAGTAGAATAAAATATTTATTAATTGCAAAATTTCATTAGTCCATTAAATGTATCTCACTACATATGAGGTTCAAAAGATGTAGTTTGCATGTTTCAAACAGAATATGTTTTTAAGCCCCATTTACATGGGATCAATGTCAGGCAAGCGATGCGCGACACTCATCCCTGTATGTACTTGCTCTCGTGCTGTTGCATAGGAGCAAGTATCATTGGCTTGCAGAGGGGCGGCTGGAGGAGATTTCTCTCCTCGCTCTCCTCTGCCCCTCTCCATTCACTTAACACAGCGGCCGCTCAGTACTGAACGGCTGCTGTTTACACTGAACGATCATCGTTAAGGATTTTATACAGCCTAAATGATGAGCGATGATCATTCAGTATAAACAGCAACCATTCAGTACTGAACGGCGACTGTGTTAAGTGAATAGAGAGGGGCAGGGGAGAGCAAGGGGTGAAATATCCTCCAGCCACCCTACCCCCCCTGCTGACCGCTCTGTTAGAGAGCTGGCGATACTCACTCCTGTGTGACAGCACGGGAGTGAGTACATGCAGGGTTGAGTGTCGGGCATCGTTTGCCTGACTTTCATACCGTGTAAATGGGGCTTTAGTGTTGAGCAAACTTTTGAAAAGTTAAGTTCGACTGGTTTGTCAAATTTCAGCAAAAAAATTTGGTTTGGTCCAAATTAGTTGAAACTGGTCTGAAACGTTACCAATACGCCTACAGCTGTTGTAAAAAGCTGTGTAAGAGCCATAAAAGTAGTCACTGCAGACATTAAGGCAAACTCTATGCAGATGTTTAAATGGAGCTTTAGTGTTGAGCAAACTTTTGAAAAGTTAAGTTCGACTGGTTTGTCAAATTTCAGCAAAAAAATTTGGTTTGGCCCAAATTAGTTGAAACTGGTCTGAAACGTTACCAATAAGCCTACAGCTGTTGTAAAAAGCTGTGTAAGAGCCATAAAAGTAGTCACTGCAGACATTAAGGCAAACTCTATGCAGATGTTGTCCTTGGCCATATTTGAACCATGGACTCCAGTGCTTTAAGGTAGTAGTGCTAATCACTGAGCCACCATGCTTCTTCCTCCTTCTCTAGAGGATATGAAGGAGGAGAGAATGTGTCTTCTTCTTCTCGACCTCCAGAGGGGGCAGAAGAAGGAGGAAGTAGCCCAGTAACTCAGTGGTAGCACTGTTGCCTTACAGTGCTGGGATCCTAGGTTCAAATATGACCAAGGACAACATCTGCATGGATGTTTGTGTGGATTTCTACAAACATTCATACAAACCCCCAGTGCTGCTAATCACTGAGCTACCATGTTTCCTCCTCCTCCACTGGGGAATACGAAGGAGGAGGAGGTGTCTTCTTTTTCTTCACCTTTAAAGAAGGAGGTAGAAGGAGGAAGAAGTAGGGCAATGACTGTGATTAGCACTGTTACCTTGCAGTGCTGGGGTCTTCGCTCAGATCTGACCAAGAACAACATCTCCATGGAGCTTGTATGTTCTTGTGTTTGTGTGTTTTTTTTTCTTCAGAATAATCATCACCTTATAAAGTTCACATAGTAAGGCCTCCGTCACATGGGCGACAAGGCATTGCCGCAAGAAAATTGCAGCGATATCGCATTGTTGGTCAGTGCGATATCGTTGTGTCTTCTCTCAGCAATACCGCGATTTTGTACCACTACAAAGTCGCATGTGGTGCTACAAAGTCGCGCGAGGCTTGAAATATAAGCATTTCCCCGAAAATAAGCCGTAGCTGAAGAAGAAAAAAAAAAATACACGTACGAGGGGCTGCTGATAAGTCTTTGGCTTTACCCAGAAAGAAACGAGATAGGAAAATGAAACTTTACATTTATTCCACATACTCTCCACTGATTTTAACACACTTCTTACAGTATCCAAGTTCTGTAAGCCTTGCAAAAAGAAGGATTTGGTTGTGCCTCAAACCAGTCATCCGTAGCAGCCATGGCATCAGAAATGGTGTGAAATTTGGTACCCTTGAGGTGTTTCTTCAGGTTTAGAAACAGATGATAGTCGGAGGGAGCAAGATTTTGTTTTCCCGCATGCTTAGATCACTGTTGCCATAAGCTACAAACACAAAATTTTGAAAACATATATTAGACACATAAGGCTTTCATGTGATGTAACATTCGTTACCATAGAAACAAAAAAAGAACACAAAGCCAAAGACTTATCAGCACCTCTCCTACGCTGTCAGCCCGGACGCATCTTTTCCCCGGGTCCCGGCACTGATCATCTTCTTCTCTTCTGGCCGGTTATTCAAAAATTACCACCTCCTGGAAGCGCTGGCTGTGATTAGCTGACACTTAACCAATCACAGCCAGTCCTCGATGAATGGCTGTGATTGGCTAAGCGTCAGCCAATCCCAGCCAGCACTTCCAGGAGGTGGGGATTTTAGAATCCCTGGCCAGAAGAGAAGAAGATGATCAGTGCCGGGGACCCGGGGAGAGGATGCGGCTGGGCTGACAGCGTATCTAAGGCGATGTATGTGTATTTTTATTTTTTTTGGCAGTTACGGCTTACATTATAGCTTTGACAGTAGCATTTGTTACTGCCAAAGTTGCATCCCACCGCATGAAAACCGCGTTTTCGTGCAATACGATGCAACAGAGAGGAAGGCTACAAAACCTCATGACTTGCGGGCATATCGTTGGACCTGTGAGGTTTTTATGTTGTTTTGTAGCATGCTGCAAAACATTGCATGTGTGAAGGAACCCATAGGAAAGCATGAGCTTTTCATACATGCGAATTGTAGCATTGTAACAACGCTTCCAAATCGCACGACTTTGTCACCCATGTGAAGGAGGCCTTATTGAGAAGAAAAAGAAGAAGCATAAACAAAGGGATAAGATACAAATTTCATGCATTCTTGGTCAGATTTAAACCTAGAACCTAATGCTGTAAGTCGACAGTGCTTACCAATGAGCCATCATGCTCCTACGTTCTCCTGAAAAGGAGGAAGAATATCTCCCCTCCCCCACTTCTTCCACTTTTCCTTAGCACAATTCTCCTCCTAAGAAAGAAAGAAGGAAGAAGGCGGAGGAGGCAGAAGGAAGACAGAATAAGAAGCACAGCGACTCAGTGGTTAGCACTGTTGCCTTGCAGTTCTGAGGTCCTGAATGCAAATCTGACCAAGGAGAGCATCTGCATGGAATTTGTATGTTCTCTCTGTGTCTGTTTCTGCTTCATAATATGAAATCACCTTATACAGTGCACATCCTGTTTTTTCTAGATACATAGGGGTGTTTTTAGATGGCACAATTATTGTTCAAGTATTTCATGAAAGACTTTCATGTATAACTTCATGCCTGTAGAAGCACATACCTCCCTGCAAAGTTATTGGCTAGTTGTTAAAAGACAACGATTGCCTGTTTACACTAGATAATAATCAACCAGAGACAGCAATGATTTTTTAGGTGATCTAAAATGAAGAGACTAGTGAATGACTAATTGCTCGTCACCCTGTTGGTGGCCATGTTTATAACTATTGCTTACCCTTGCTCTTGGAAGTGACTACTATGTAGAGCCACCCTAACAAACGAATGACTCAGCATTGTTACAAACCTGTAATACTAGAAAATGATGCAATTAGGGAGAAACTTTTTATGTTGAATTCTAAGGGTATGTTCACAGTGCAGAATTTACGCTGTAATTTACTGAGTGACTTCTGCACCTAAAATCAGCATAAAACCCCACATATACATATACATATACAGATTTATCCCTGCCAATAGGCTAAATCCGTGTGCAGAATTCCAAAGCAGAGAATTGCGTCTCCAAAAGTTTCCATGTTAAGTAGTGACATGTCACTTTTTGATGCAGAAACATAATTTACTGCATCGGAATTCCACATGCAGATTTTGCTCATTTAGAGAAAGACACAGACTTCGTTTGTTTTTAAAGGTGGATGTCACACTGAAAATTACTCGGTGAATATACCCTAATAGTGTGACGTGCCCTAATAGTGCTGTACAAATTGACACAGGCCTTTTTTTTGTAGCATCTGTACAATTTTCAAATTGTATATTTAACATTTATATCATTTGCATTTGATTTTCTTGTTGTTTTTGTCTTATTACAAGCTTTTTCTGTGCAGCCATAAGAAAAGCTGCAGTAAGTACACCCTCTGAATTCTCTTGTTTTACATATTAGGATATATTAAAAAATAAAATCTGGCCCTTAGAAGTTCTGAAAATTAGATAAATACAACCTCAGATGAACAACAACACATAAAAAATTACACTGTAACATTATTTATTTAATAGAGAAATAAGTAAAAAAAAAGATGTCCCGCGCTTCTTTGAGAGCAATGTGCTTTCAAAGAAGCCAATTTCAGAAAATAAAAAGCACATTACTCTCAAAGAAGCACAGGGCACCTTTTTATACTAATTTCTCTATTTAATACCCCGGGATCCTTCTGGCATCCAGTGATCGCATCCAGCAGCTCGTCATCCTTACTTTGCAGGGAGCAAGTTCCATCTGATTGTCGTTTGATATACAAGGGGCCTTCCTATGGGTGCATCGGTCGACCCCACTTTGTTCAGTAAGACCCTGTGCACCAGGTGAGTTCCCTACTAGATGCGTTTTTTAATTACGCATATGAAATTACATCTGAGCGCTGTTCCTAATATATTATTTTTTATTGAACAAATTCTAGACCAAAATGCAGAACTAGTGTATGAAAAATTAAGTACACCCTTACTGCTTCCATAGGAATTAAGACACTAAGTAGCAACAACATGCTGCTAATCAAATGCCCTTGATTAATTGATCAACAGCAGTGTGACCACCTCTATAAAAGCAGAAGTTTTGGCAGTTTGCTGGTCTGGAGCACTCAGGCATACGTTAAAATAAGGCTTTTTATACATGAGTGCATATCGGCTGGCCATTTCACAGCTGGCCAATATGCGCTGTGATCTAATGCATTGGATTCCAATGCATCAGATCACATGGGCGTATTTGCGAGACGTAAAAACGCCAAGCAGGCCAATATAGCGCCGGGCGTTTTTACGTCAAGCCCAAAACATAGTTCTGCAACTATGTTTGGGCCAGAATACGCCAGGCCACTGCATGGGCTCCAATGGGAGCCCATGGCAGTGGCTGTAGGTGGGAGGGAGTTTAGCAGCATGGCTGCTAAACTACCTCCCTCTGTTCTCCTCCTCTTTCCCGTGCAGGTTTACCTCTTTACCTCTTCTCCCCTCTCAGTCTCTGCAATGGGGGGTGGGGCGGAGCTCAGCGCCGATCCGCCTGCCTACTCCCATTTATGTCTATGGACAAGGGGCGGGACATGAGCGGAGCTAAGCGCCCGCATTGTCCCCACTTCTCATTCATAGCCATCAATGGGAGTGTGTCGGGCTGACTGGTGCTTAGCTCTGCCCCTGTCCCGCCCCCTCCCCGTGCACAGACTGAGCGGGGAGGAAGATAGGTAAGCCTGCAATAGGAAGGGGAAATGGGCGATGGCCTGGTGAGGACGGCACATTTTTGCTGGCCTCACCAGGCCATATGAATAAGCACACAAACATTTGATTTGTGCACCAGTTTTTCCGACCCCCAACGGTATATTGTTTGACCGTGAAAACGGGCGACCATTATGCGCTCGTGTGAAAGAAGCCTAATGCTAAGGAAAAAAGGCATCAGCAATGATTTTAGAGAAGTAATTGTTACTGCCTATTAATCTGATGAGGCTCATAAGGCCATTTCCAAACAATCTGGAGTCTATCATTCTACAGTGATACAGATTATTCCCAATTGGAAAAACATTTAAGACAGTTGACAACCTTTTCATGAATGGACATTCCAGCAAATTCACCCCAAGTCAGACCATGCACTGTTCAGAGAAACTGCAAATAGAACCTGAACTACACCTCAGACTCTAAAGACCTCAGTTAGCATGTTAAATGTTCATGCTAATACCTGTCTAATTAGAAAAAGACTGAATAAGTATGGCTTGTTTGGAAGAGTTGCCAAGAAAAAAAATATGGCTTTGTATATTTGACCCTGACTAATAGCCTGGACCTTGTTTATACACTTGTGCTGCCAGCCCTGGCTCTAGCTGTCTATTTACTACAGGTCAGTTCAGTCCTTCAATTACAGAGCCTTGACCCAGTGCAGTGTCAGCACCCACAACTGAGACTATATGTGCTTGTAATGGCCTAGGGACCAGCAAAGTTTACATCTCACTTAGAGGGGTTAAGTGTGAAAACCTGGGATTCCCAAGGTGCTGCCACCTCAGTTAGCCCTCAGTCAAACTGGTGTGTGGCATTACCCACAAATTGAATGAACTGAAGCAACATTGTGAAAAAGAGTGGGTCAAAATTCCTCCAGAATGATGCAAGGAACTAATAAAATCTACAAGCTGTTCCGTCATGGCGTATACTTAATTTTTCACACACTACTTCTGCATTTCGACCTAGTTTTTGTTAGATGGTGTAATTTGTCATGTGTTGTTCTTCATCTGAGGTTATATTTACCTAAATTTAAGACTTTCTGAGGACTAGATTTTTTATTATGTGCTGATTAGAGATGAGCGAACGCGTTCGTCCGAGCTTGATATTCGTGCGAATATTAGGGTGTTCGGGATGTTCGTTATTCGTAACGAACACCATGCGGTGTTCTGGTTATTTTCACTTCCTTCCCTGAGACGTTAGCGCGCTTTTCTGGCCAATTGAAAGACAGGGAAGGCATTACAACTTCCCCCTGCAACGTTTAAGCCCTATACCACCCCCCTGCTGTGAGTGGCTGGCGAGATCAGGTGTTCGCCTAATATAAAAGTCGGCCCCTCCCGCGGCTCGCCTCAGATGCGGTGTGAGTTAGATGAGGGACAGTGCTGTTTATACCGGAGCTGCTGTAGGGAAAGAATTGGTAGTTAGTGTAGGCTTCAAGACCCCCCAAAGGTCCTTATTAGGGCCACTGATAGCTGTGTGTTGGCTGCTGTTAGCAGTGGCATTTTTTTTTTCTCAAAATCGGCTCTGCAGAGCGTTGCACCTGGCATTAGGGACAGAAGTGCTGCATAGGCAGGGAGAGTGTTAGGAGTGAGTGTAGCCTTCAAGAACCTCAACGGTCCTTTCTAGGGCCATATTTATCCGTGTGCAGTACTGTCCAGGCTGCTGTTAGCTGTGCTGCATTTTTTTTGGGCTTCTCAAAATCGCCTCTGCAGAGCATTCCACCCTCCATTGATACTGCAGGGAAAGAATTGTATAGGCAGGGCCACAACACAGTTATTATTCATAGAATATACGCAGTGCTGCCTTTTGGTGGGAAAAAACTGAAAACAAATCTATTTGTCCAGCCTCTGTCCGTCCTAACGCCTGTGGACACGTGTGAGCTGCGTGAAAAACATTGCTAAATCATACGCACCCAGCTACGCTTTACTGCTGGCTTCGCCATTTGCTTTCCTTAATTGGGAAAAAAAATACCTGCTCTGCCAGAGTTATAATAACTCTGCTACCCTCACGTTCTGTGACACATAAGCAGGGACACAGCACAGTTATTACACTTCTCATGTTCATTGAATATACGCAGTGCTGCCTTTTGGTGGGAAAAAACTGAAAACAAATCTATTTGTCCAGCCTCTGTCCGTCCTAACGCCTGTGGACACGTGTGAGCTGCGTGAAAAACATTGCTAAATCATACGCACCCAGCTACGCTTTACTGCTGGCTTCGCCATTTGCTTTCCTTAATTGGGAAAAAAAATACCTGCTCTGCCAGAGTTATAATAACTCTGCTACCCTCACGTTCTGTGACACATAAGCAGGGACACAGCACAGTTATTACACTTCTCATGTTCATTGAATATACGCAGTGCTGCCTTTTGGTGGGAAAAAACTGAAAACAAATCTATTTGTCCAGCCTCTGTCCGTCCTAACGCCTGTGGACACGTGTGAGCTGCGTGAAAAACATTGCTAAATCATACGCACCCAGCTACGCTTTACTGCTGGCTTCGCCATTTGCTTTCCTTAATTGGGAAAAAAAATACCTGCTCTGCCAGAGTTATAATAACTCTGCTACCCTCACGTTCTGTGACACATTAGCAGGGACACAGCACAGTTATTAAACTTAGATTATTCATTCACTAGAGGCAGTGGGGCCTTTCGTTTTCCCAAAAGGGCAAAAATTATATTTGGCCTGCAGTCTTGCGCCAATTTATTTCCTGCCTGTTAAATCAAATCACTGGTAATACAGCATGCTGAGGGGTAGGGGTAGGCCTAGAGGACGTGGACGCGGCCGAGGACGCGGAGGGCCAAGTCAGGGTGTGGGCACAGCCCGAGCTCCTGATCCCGGTGTGTCGCAGCCGACTGCTGCACGATTAGGAGAGAGGCACGTTTCTGGCGTCCCCACATTCATCGCCCAATTAATGGGTCCACGCGGGAGACGGTTATTAGAAAATGAGCAGTGTGAGCAGGTCCTGTCCTGGATGGCAGAAAGTGCTTCGAGCAACCTATCGTCAACACGCAGTTCTGCGCCGTCCACTGCTGCAAATCCGAATCCTCTGTCTGCTGCTCCTCCTTCCTCCCAGCCTCCTCACTCCACTACAATGACACCTGCTCAGGAGCGGGAACACTCCCAGGAACTGTTCTCGGGCCCCTGCTTAGATTGGGCAGCAGCGGTTCCTCTCCCACCAGAGGAGTTTATCGTCACTGATGCCCAACCATTCGAAAGTTCCCGGGGTCCGAGGGAAGAGGCTGGGGACTTCCGCCAACTGTCTCAACAACTTTCTGTGGGTGAGGAGGATGATGACGATCAGACACAGTTGTCTTGCAGTGAGGTAGTAGTAAGGGCAGTAAGTCCGAGGGAGCAGCGCACAGAGGATTCGGAGGAAGAGCAGCAGGACGATGAGGTGACTGACCCCACCTGGTGTGCAACGCTTACTCAGGAGGACAGGTCTTCAGAGGGGGAGTCAAGGGCATCAGCAGGGCAGGTTGCAAGAGGCAGTGCGGTGTCCAGGGGTAGAGGCAGGGCCAGACCGAATAATCCACCAAGTGTTTCCCAAAGCGCCCCCTCGCGCCATGCCACCCTGCAGAGGCCGAGGTGCTCTAAGGTCTGGCAGTTTTTCACAGAGACGCCTGACGACCGACGAACAGTGGTGTGCAACCTTTGTTGCGCAAAGCTCAGCCGGGGAGCCAACACCAACAGCCTCACCACCACCACCATGCGCAGACATATGATGGCCAAGCACCCCACAAGGTGGGACGAAGGCCGTTCACCGCCTCCGGTTTGCACCCCTGCCTCTCCCCCTGTGCCCCAACCTGCCACTGAGATGCAACCCCCCTCTCAGGACACAGGCACTACCGCCTCATGGCCTGCACCCACACCCTCATCTCCGCTGTCCTCGGCCCCATCCAGCAGTGTAGTTCAGCGCACCGTTCAGCCGTCGCTTGCGCAAGTGTTCGAGCGCAAGCGCAAGTACGCCGCCACGCACCCGCACGCTCAAACGTTAACCGTCCGCATAGCAAAATTCATCAGCCTTGAGATGCTGCCGTATAGGGTTGTGGAAACGGAGTCCTTCAAAAGTATCATGGAGGCGGCGGCCCCGCGCTACTCAGTTCCCAGTCGCCACTACTTTTCCCGATGTGCCGTCCCAGCCCTGCACGACCACGTCTCCCGCAACATTGTGCGCGCCCTCACCAACGCGGTTACTGCCACGGTCCACTTAACTACGGACACGTGGACAAGCACAGGCGGGCAGGGCCACTACATCTCCCTGACGGCACATTGGGTGAATTTAGTGGAGGCTGGGACAGAGTCAGAGCCTGGGACCGCTCACGTCCTACCCACCCCCAGAATTGCGGGCCCCAGCTCGGTGGTGGTATCTGCGGAGGTGTATGCTTCCTCCACTAAAGCACCCTCCTCCTCCTCCTCCTCCTCTGTCTCGCAATCAAGATGTGTTAGCAGCAGCATGTCGCCAGCAGTCGGTGTCGCGCGGTGTGGCAGCACAGCGGTGGGCAAGCGTCAGCAGGCCGTGCTGAAACTACTCAGCTTAGGCGATAAGAGGCACACGGCCCACGAACTGCTGCAGGGTCTGACACAGCAGACCGACCGCTGGCTTGCGCCGCTGAGCCTCCAACCGGGCATGGTCGTGTGTGACAACGGGCGTAACCTGGTGGCGGCTCTGCAGCTTGGCAGCCTCACGCACGTGCCATGCCTGGCCCACGTCTTTAATTTGGTGGTTCAGCGCTTTCTGAAAAGCTACCCACGCTTGTCAGACCTGCTCGTAAAGGCGCGCCGGCTCTGCGCACATTTCCGCAAGTCCCACACGGACGCTGCCACCCTGCGCACCCTGCAACATCACTTTAAGCTGCCAGTGCACCGACTGCTGTGCGACGTGCCCACACGGTGGAACTCTACGCTCCACATGTTGGCCAGGCTCTATGAACAACGGAGAGCTATAGTCGAATACCAACTCCAACATGGGCAGCGCAGTGGGAGTCAGCCTCCTCAATTCCTTTCAGAAGAGTGGGCCTGGTTGGCAGACATCTGCCATGTCCTTGGTAATTTTGAGGAGTCTACCCAGGTGGTGAGCAGCGATGCTACAATCATTAGCGTCACCATTCCTCTGCTATGCATCTTGAGAAATTCCCTGCAAACCATAAAGGCAGCTGCTTTGCGCTCGGAAACGGGGGCGGGGGAAGACAGTATGCCGCTGGATAGTCAGGGCACCCTCCTGTCTATTTCTCAGCGCGTACAGGAGGAGGAGGAGGAGCATGAGGAGGATGAGGAGGAGGGGGAAGAGACAGCTTGGGCCGCTGCTGACGGTACACCGGCTGATTGCCTGTCATCCTTTCAGCGTGCATGGCCTGAGGAGGAGGAGGAGGAGGAGGAGGAGGATCCTGAAAGTGATCTTCCTAGTGAAGACAGCCATGTGTTGCGTACAGGTACCCTGGCACACATGGCTGACTTCATGTTAGGATGCCTTTCTCGTGACCCTCGCGTTGCACGCATTCTGGCCACTACGGATTACTGGGTGTACACACTGCTCGATCCACGGTATAAGGAGAACCTGCCCACTCTGATTCCCGAAGAGGAAAGGGGTTCGAGAGTGTTGCTATACCACAGGACCCTTGCGGACAAGCTGATGGTAAAATTCCCAGCCGACAGCGCTAGTGGCAGAAGGCGCAGTACCGAGGGCAAGGTAGCAGGGGATGTGCGTAGATCGAGCAGCATGTACATCCCAGGCAGTGCAACAGTCTTTAAGGGCCTGGCCAGCTTTATGGCTCCCCACCAAGACTGTGTCACCGCTCCCCAGTCACGGCTGAGTCGGCGGGAGCACTGTAAAAGGATGGTGAGGGAGTACGTAGCGGATCGCACGACCATCCTTGGTGACGCCTCTGCCCCCTACAACTACTGGGTGTCGAAGCTGGACATGTGGCCTGAACTAGCGCTGTATGCCCTGGAGGTGCTTGCTTGTCCTGCGGCTAGCGTGTTGTCGGAGAGGGTGTTTAGTGCGGCTGGGGGAATCATCACAGATAAGCGTAGCCGCTTGTCAACCGACAGTGCCGACAGGCTAACACTCATCAAGATGAACAAAGGCTGGATTTCCCCAGACTTCTGTTCTCCACCAGCGGACAGCAGCGATACGTAAGCAATACGTAGGCTGCACCCGCGGATGGAAGCTACGCTCTCTCTCACCATCCAAAACGGGGACATTTCTGCTTCATCAATCTGTGTCTAATATTCCTCCTCCTCCTCCTCCTGCTCCTCCTCCTGAAACCTCACGTAATCACGCTGAACGGGCAATTTTTCTTAGGGCCACAAGGCTCACTCAAATAATTTTTCAGAACAATTTTTATAAGTTTCAATGCGCTTAAAAGCATTGGAACTTTAACTTGAACCAATTTTTCGTTACACTGGGCTGCCTCCAGGCCTAGTTACCACTTAAGCCACATTAACCAAAGCGATTAATGGGTTTCACCTGCCCTCTTGGCTGGCCATGGCCAATTTTTGGGATGTACATTAGTACTGTTGATACAGCAATTTTTGTGGGCCCTCGCCTACAGTGTAATCAAATTAATTTTTAGCCCACCTGCATTACAGCTGACGTTACCTCAGCTGTGTTGGGCAATGCAATGGGATATTTCTGTGTACCGCCGGTGGGTTCCAGGGAGCCACCCATGCTGTAGGTGCACACTGAGTTTTTAATACATCTGTACACTTCTATAGAACCCCAGTCTGACTGGGGCATGCAGTGTGGGCCGAAGCCCACCTGTATTACGCACGACATTACTACCTCAGCTGTGTTGGGCAATGCAATGGGATATTTCTATGTACCGCCGGTGGCTTCCTGGCACCCACCCAGGCAGTGGGTCCACAGGGAGTTTAACCTACATGTGTCCACTTGTAAAGAACCCCAGTCTGACTGGGGCATGCAGTGTGGGCTGAAGCCCACCTGTATTACGCACGACATTACTACCTCAGCTGTGTTGGGCAATGCAATGGGATATTTCTATGTACCGCCGGTGGCTTCCTGGCACCCACCCAGGCAGTGGGTCCACAGGGAGTTTAACCTACATGTGTCCACTTGTAAAGAACCCCAGTCTGACTGGGGCATGCAGTGTGGGCCGAAACCCACCTGCATTAACCCTTTCCAGTCCACTGTGTGACCTGTGAAGACATTAGGGTTTAAGGCTGTACAGCTCCGTTGTTGGTAGACGTCCGTCGGGGTTCTCTTACTGTATATTGCCAGCCTCTCTGCTGTCGGAGCCTATCCTACGTGTCAGCTCATGCAGTACTGGCTTTAGCCAGCATATAGCGCCGTTGTATAACAGCAGAAAAAGAGTAAGCCCCCTAGGAAAACCATATACAAATTGGATTGGAAAGGGTTAAGCACAACATTACTACCTCAGCTGTGTTGGGCAATGCAATGGGATATTTCTGTGTACCGCCGGTGGGTTCCAGGGAGCCACCCATGCTGTGGGTCGACAGGGACTTCACAATAGGGAGTTGTACCTGCCTGTGTCTATGAATTAAAAAGCCCGGTCTGACTGGGGCATGCAGACACCTTGACAGAATGAATAGTGTGTGGCACATAGGTTCCCCATTGCTATGCCCACGTGTGCAGCTCCTGATGGCGGTGGCACAGGATTCTATTTCTCATTGCTTCTGTACAGCATTGTGGGCTATCGCTCCGCCACTTTTAAAGAGGGTCGCTGCCTAGCCGTGCCAACCTCTGCAGTGTGTGCCTGCGGTCCCTCGTCATGGCAGACGCAATTCTAAATAGACATGAGCGTGGTGTGGCATGAGGGCAGCTGAAGGCTGCCCAGGGACACTTTGGTGTGCGCTGTGGGGGGGGAGGGGGGGCGGTTGGGCAGCATGTAACCCAGGAGAAGTGTCAGTGGAGTGTCATGCAGGCAGTGATTGTGCTTTGTTGGAGGTAGTGTGGTGCTTAGCAAAGGTATGCCATGCTAATGAGGGCTTTTCAGAAGTAAAAGTTGTTGGGAGGGGGGGGGGCCCACTCTTGCCGGTATTGTGGCTTAATAGTGGGACCTGTGAACTTGAGATGCAGCCCAACACGTAGCCCCTCGCCTGCCCTATCCGTCACTGTGTCATTCCCATCACTTTCCTGAATTGCCCAGATTTTCACACATGAAAACCTTAGCGAGCATCGGCGAAATACAAAAATGTTCTGGTCGCCCATTGACTTCAATGGGGTTCGTTGTTCGAAACGAACCCTCGAGCATCACGGGAAGTTCGTTCCGAATAACGAACACCCGAACATTTTGGTGTTCGCTCATCTCTAGTGCTGATACGTAAAACCATAGAATTCAAAGAGAGTTCATTTAGTCTGTCTCATAATTGTATGTTATATAGACAACATACTGTAGCAATAAGATGTAACCTATTAATAAATAAGAAGGGTACAACATTAAGTGGGTGTTGTTTTTGTCATTCACACAATTATTTTTGCCATAAAAGACTAAACACAAAACCTCAACACATATAAATCTACAGATCAAACTTTAGGAAATCCTCTGGGTTTAGGTACTCTAAGGGTATATTCACATAGCAGATTTTTGCTGTGGAATTTTATGCAGAGCTTACATCGACTCTGTGTCACATCCACAGTTAAATGTGCATCCCATTATATTCAATAGAAATCAATGTTGTAGTCTATACTGTATGGATTTCTTCTCCATGCAAATTTCAAATTAGTTTGTGAAAAAGAAAATATGATATGTCACTATTTGACTCCGATTCTGTGGCATATCCATGAAGAAACCACATTGAGACTTCAACACGTCAATTTGCTTATTGAAATGGGTTAATTCTACACGTGGATTCGCAGCCAAACATTTATATAGCTGCGGCAGAAATCTGGGGCTCAGATGCACATTTCTGCCAGAGCTTTTAGAGACAGCTTCTATGCGGAACAATCTGTGTTAAATTCCTCTATGTGAACATGCCCTAAGTATTCTACCTTCTGTTAATTAACAAATGGATTGTTATGTTCCTCACTGATAGTTAAAGTAGTATATCTGTTAATAGTGAATAATATTTTATGCAATACTCCATCTATGTTGGTGTAACCTGAGTTTCATGGGCCCCACCACCTACCATGTGCAATTTATAATACTAGCATCCTCTAGAAAGGCAGATGAGCCCTTATACCTACACCAACTATAGCTTCTCTGTCCATAAATGAGTAATCCTTTGTAACATTTGACCAACACTGAGCTTAAAATGTTTGTTAAAATCACAATGCAATGAATAATAGAATTATTTAGTCATCTTTATGTGACAAAAAAATACAGTACTTAGCTAACCCAGAACACTAAGTACAGCAATAGAATGAACACAACTTTGTTAGCATAAAGTTTGTGGTAGAGGCTTCAAAAATACACACCATGCCATATCCTATTTTGATCTGTATGAGTGAATTTTAAAGATGTATACAATTTAGGTCACCTGTTTGTGCCACACCAGAGGAATATAACCAGCTTAAAGTTTAGTTTTTCAGACCTGGCAGCTCAGATCAATGCAATCAGTAGGTTATGTCTTGCTCTCAATAAAGTAATTGAAAGGGTTTCACTTTGTCCTTGAAGAGATACAAATGCTAGACATGATTAATATTTCCAGACAATTGTATTGATTCATAGTGTTCAAAGAAGTGAATTAAATATTCACATTGAAATGCCTTACAGAAATATGAAAATATTCAAGTTGCACCTTTTCCATTGTTATATATAGTCACTGCAGTGACAAGAAATTATAAATTGACATTGTTTAATTTGATAAGCTGAATAAGATTCATAGTGTCAGCCAGGTTTAAAAAATGGATATTTTATTTATTTCGGATTCAGTTACACTTATGGGAAACAGCATTTAATATGTAAAAATAACAAAGAGAATTCCCATCTCTAAAAATTAAATATTTTTGGATCAAATTCAGTTAGCCTACATTAAGTTCTGGAGGTTTGCTTTTAGAGATGAGCGAACGTATTCGTCCGAGCTTGATATTCGTGCGAATATTAGGGTGTTCGGGATGCTCGTTACTCGAAACGAATACCACGCGGTGTTCCGGTTACTTTCAGTTTCCTCTCTGAGACGTTAGCGCGCTTTTCTGGCCAATTGAAAGACAGGGAAGGCATTACAACTTCCCCCTGTGACGTTCAAGCCCTATACCACCCCCCTGCAGTGAGTGGCTGGGAAGATCAGATGTCACCCGAGTATAAAAGTCGGCCCCTCCCGCGGCTCGCCACACATGCCTTGTGAGTTAGCTGAGGGACAGTGGTATCGTGCTGGAGCTGCTGTAGGGAGAGCGTTAGGAGTTAGTGTAGGCTTCAAGAACCCCAACGGTCCTTCTCAGGGCCACATCTACCTGTGTGCAGGCTGCTGCTAGCAGTGGTTTTTTTTTTTTTCCCTCAAAATCGGCAGTGCAGAGCATTGCACCCGGCATTAGGGACAGAAGTGGTGCATAGGCAGGGAGAGTGTTAGGAATGAGTGTAGCCTTCAAGAACCTCAACGGTCCTTTCTAGGGCCAAATTTAAGCGTGTGCAGTACTGTGCTGGCTGCTGTTAGCAGTGTTGCATATTTTTTTTTTCTAAAAATCGTCTGTGCAGAGCATTGCACCCTCCATTGATACTACAGGGACAGAATTGTGTAGGCAGGGCCACAACACAGTTATTGTTCATTGAATATACGCAGTGGGGTCTTCCCTTTGCTAAAAAGGACAAAAATTATATTTGGCCTGCCTGTGTCAGTCCTAAGGTCTCCGTGTACGTGTGTGCTGCGTGGACAACGTACAAAAATCAGACGCAACCAGCTACGGTTTACTGCAGGCTTGCGCCATTGTCTTTCCTGACTGGCAAATACCTGCTCTGCTAGAGTTAATAACTCTGCTACACTATAGTTGTGTGACACTTTTTGAGGGCGACACCACAGATATTAAACTTCTTGTTCATTGAATATACGCAGTGGGGTCTTCCCTTTGCTAAAAAGGACAAAAAATTATATTTGGCCTGCCTGTGTCAGTCCTAAGGTCTCCGTGTACGTGTGTGCTGCGTAGACAACGTACAAAAATCAGACGCAACCAGCTACGGTTTACTGCAGGCTTGCGCCATTGTCTTTCCTGACTGGCAAATACCTGCTCTGCTAGAGTTAATAACTCTGCTACACTAAAGTTGTGTGACACTTTTTCAGGGCCACACCACAGTTATTAAACGTATTGTTCATTGAATATACGCAGTGGGGCCTTCCCTTTGCAAAAAAGCGAAAAAATTATATTTGGCCTGCAGGCTTGCGCCAATTTATTTCCTGCCTGGGAAATCAAATCACTGGTAATACAGCATGCTGAGGGGTAGGCCTAGAGGACGTGGACGCGGCCGAGGACGCGGAGGGCCAAGTGAGGGTGTGGGCACAGGCCGAGCCAGTGCGGTGGCCAGGGGTAGAGGCAGGGCCAGACCGAATAATCCACCAACTGTTTCCCAAAGCGCCCCCTCGCGCCATGCCACCCTGCACAGGTCAAGGTGCTCTACGGTGTGGCAGTTTTTCACAGAGACGCCTGACGACCGACGAACAGTGGTGTGCAACCTTTGTCGCGCCAAGATCAGCTGGGGAGGCACCACCAACAGCATGCGCAGGCATATGATGGCCAAGCACCCCACAAGGTGGGACGATGCCCGCTCACCGCCTCCGGTTTGCACCACTGCCTCTCCCCCTGTGCCCCAACCTGCCACTGAGATCCAACCCCCCTCTGGGGACACAGGCACTACCGTCTCCTGGCCTGCACCCACACCCTCACCTCCGCTGTCCTCGGCCCCATCCAGCAATGTCTCTCAGCGCAGCGTCCAGACGTCGCTAGTGCCACAGTTTGAGCGCAAGCGCAAGTACGACGCCACGCACCCGCACGCTCAAGCATTAAACGTGCACATTGCAAAATTGATCAGCCTAGAGATGCTGCCGTATAGGCTTGTGGAAACGGAGGCTTTCAAAAGCATGATGGCGGCGGCTGCCCCGCGCTACTCGGTTCCCAGTCGCCACTCCTTTTCCCGATGTGCCGTCCCAGGCCTGCACGACCACGTCTCCCGCAACATTGTACGCGCCCTCACCAACGCGGTTACTCCCAAGGTCCACTTAACAACGGACACGTGGACAAGCACAGGCGGGCAGGGCCACTATATCTCCCTGACGGCACATTGGGTGAATTTAGTGGAGGCTGGGACAGAGTCAGAGCCTGGGACCGCTCACGTCCTACCCACCCCCAGAATTGCGGGCCACAGCTCGGTGGTGGTATCTGCGGCGGTGTATGCTTCCTGCACTAAAGCACCTTCCTCCTCCTCCAATGCAACCTCTGTCTCGCAATCAAGATGTGTCAGCAGCACGTCGCCAGCAGTCGGTGTCACGCGTCGTGGCAGCACAGCGGTGGGCAAGCGTCAGCAGGCCGTGCTGAAACTACTCAGCTTAGGAGAGAAGAGGCACACGGCCCACGAACTGCTGCAGGGTCTGACAGAGCAGACCGACCACTGGCTTGCGCCGCTGAGCCTCCAACCGGGCATGGTCGTGTGTGACAACGCCCGTAAGCTGGTGGCGGCTCTGCAGCTCGGCAGCCTCACGCACGTGCCATGCCTGGCCCATGTGTTTAATTTGGTGGTTCAGCGCTTTCTGAAAAGCTACCCCCACTTGTCATACCTGCTCGTAAAGGTGCGCCAGCTCTGCGCACATTTCCGCAAATCCCACACGCACGCTGCCACCCTGCGGACACTGCAACATAGGTTTAATCTGCCAGTGCACCGACTGCTGTGCGACGTGCCCACACAGTGGAACTCTACGCTCCACATGTTGGCCAGACTCTATGAGCAGCGTAGAGCTATAGTGGAATACCAACTCCAACTTGCGCGGCGCAGTGGGAGTCAGCCTCCTCAATTATTTACAGAAGAGTGGCCCTGGTTGGCAGCCATCTGCCAGGTCCTTGGAAAATTTGAGGAGTCTACCCAGGTGGTGAGCGGCGATGCTGCAATCATTAGCGTCACCATTCCTCTGCTATGCATCTTGAGAAGTTCCCTGCAAAGCATAAAGGCAGACGCTTTGCGCTCGGAAACAGAGCCGGGGGAAGACAGTATGTCGCTGGATAGTCAGAGCACCCGCCTGTCTATATCTCAGCGCGTTGAGGAGGAGGAGGAGGAGGATGAGGAGGAGGGGGAAGAGACAGTTTGGCCCACTGGTGAGGCTACACATGCTGCTGGGCTGTCATCCTTTCAGCGTGTATGGCCTGAGGAGGAGGAAGAGGAGGAGGAGGAGGATCCTGAAAGTGATCTTCCTAGTGAGGACAGCCATGTGTTGCGTACAGGTACCCTGGCACACATGGCTGACTTCATGTTAGGATGCCTTTCTCGTGACCCTCGCGTTACACGCATTCTGGTCACTACGGATTACTGGGTGTACACACTGCTCGATCCACGGTATAAGGAGAGCCTTTGCACTCTCATTCCCGAAGAGGAAAGGGGTTCGAGAATGATGCTATACCACAGGGCGCTGGTGGACAAACTGATGGTAAACTTCCCATCCGACAGCGCTAGTGGCAGAAGGCGCAGTTCCGAGGGCCAGGTAGCAGGGGAGGCGCAGAGATCAGGCAGCATGTACAGCGCAGGCAGGGGAACATTCTCCAAGGCCTTTGCCAGCTTTATGGCTCCCCAGCAAGACTGTGTCACCGCTCCCCAGTCAAGGCTGAGTCGGCGGGAGCACTGTAAAAGGGTGGTGAGGGAGTACGTAGCCGATCGCACGACCGTCCTCCGTGACGCCTCTGCCCCCTACAACTACTGGGTGTCGAAGCTGGACACGTGGCCTGAACTCGCGCTGTATGCCCTGGAGGTGCTTGCTTGTCCTGCGGCTAGCGTCTTGTCAGAGAGTGTGTTTAGTGTGGCTGGGGGAATCATCACGGATAAGCGTACCCACCTGTCAACCGACAGTGCCGACAGGCTTACACTCATCAAGATGAACAAAGCCTGGATTTCCCCAGACTTCTCTTCTCCACCAGCGGACAGCAGCGATACGTAAGCAATACGTAGGCTGCACCCGCGGATGGAAGCTACGTTCTCTCTCACCATCCAAAACGGGGACATTTCTGCTTCATCAATCTGTGTCTAATATTCCTCCTCCTCCTCCTGCTCCTCCTCCTGAAACCTCACGTAATCACGCTGAACGGGCAATTTTTCTTAGGGCCACCAGGCTCACTCATCTAATTTTTCTAAACAATTTTTATATGTTTCAATGCTCTTAAAAGCGTTGAAACTTTAACTTGAACCAATTTTTCGTTAAACTGGGCTGCCTCCAGGCCTAGTTACCACTTAAGCCACATTAACCAAAGCGATTAATGGGTTTCACCTGCCCTCTTGGTTGGCCATGGCCAATTTTTTGGATGTACATTAGTACTGTTGATACAGCAATTTTTGTGGGCCCTCGCCTACAGTGTAATCAAATGAATTTTTAGCCCACCTGCATTACAGCTGACGTTACATCCGCTGTGTTGGGCAATGCAATGGGATATTTTTGTGTATCGCCGGTGGGTTCCAGGGAGCCACCCATGCTGTAGGTGCACACGGAGTTTAACCTACATGTGTCCACTTGTAAAGAACCCCAGTCTGACTGGGGCATGCAGTGTGGGCCGAAGCCCACCTGCATTAAGCACGACATTACTACCTCAGCTGTGTTGGGCAATGCAATGGGATATTTCTATGTACCGCCGGTGGCTTCCTGGCACCCACCCCTGCTGTGGGTCCACAGGGAATTATAAATGCATCTGTTTCCACTTATAAAGAACCCCAGTCAGACTGGGGCATGCAGTGTGGGCCGAAGCCCACCTGCATTAAGCACGACATTACTACCTCAGCTGTGTTGGGCAATGCAATGGGATATTTCTATGTACCGCCGGTGGCTTCCTGGCACCCACCCCTGCTGTGGGTCCACAGGGAATTATAAATGCATCTGTTTCCACTTGTAAAGAACCCCAGTCAGACTGGGGCATGCAGTGTGGGCCGAAGCCCACCTGCATTAAGCACGACATTACTACCTCAGCTGTGTTGGGCAATGCAATGGGATATTTCTATGTACCGCCGGTGGGTTCCAGGAAGCCACCCATGCTGTCGGTCGACAGGGACTTCACAATAGGGAGTTGTACCTGCCTGTGTCTATGAATTAAAAAGCCCGGTCTGACTGGGGCATGCAGAGACACCTTGACAGAATGAATAATGTGTGACACATAGGTTCCCTATTGCTATGCCCACGTGTGCAGCTCCTGATGGCGGTGGCACAGGATTCTATTTCTCATTGCTTCTGTACAGCATTGTGGGCTATCGCCCCGCCCCTTTTAAAGAGGGTCGCTGCCTAGCCGTGCCAACCTCTGCAGTGTGTGCCTGCAGTTCCTCCTCATGGCAGACGCACTTCTAAATAGACATGAGGGTGGTGAGGCATTAGGGCAGCTGAAGGCTGCGCAGGGACACTTTGGTGTGTGCTGTGGGGGGGAGGGGGGGCGGTTGGGCAGCATGTAACACAGGAGAAGTGGCAGTGGAGTGTCATGCAGGCAGTGATTGTGCTTTGTTGGAGGTAGTGTGGTGCTTAGCTAAGGTATGCCATGCTAATGAGGGCTTTTCAGAAGTAAAAGTTTTTGGGAGGGGGGGGGCCCACTCTTGCCGCTATTGTGGCTTAATAGTGGGACCTGTGAACTTGAGATGCAGCCCAACATGTAGCCCCTCGCCTGCCCTATCCGTTGCTGTGACGTTCCTATCACTTTCTTGAATTGCCCAGATTTTCACACAAGGAAACCTTAGCGAGCATCGGCGAAATACAAAAATGCTCGGGTCGCCCATTGACTTCAATGGGGTTCGTTACTCGAAACGAACCCTCGAGCATCGCGAAAAGTTCGTCCCGAATAACGAGCACCCGAGCATTTTGGTGCTCGCTCATCTCTATTTGCTTTACCTATTTCATATTGAAATAGGTAAGGAGGAGCTAAGGATAAACTTCACTCCTTCCGACCCACGTCCACTCACTCAGCCAGCCAGCAACCTACTGTACACTGATAAGTGGCAAAAACTCTGAAACAGTCTATCTGTACATGGCTATCATTTATTTCTGGAGAAGACTCTGGCTTTGGTTTATATTTCCAGTCATTGTTACAAGGCATGCATCGCCTAATAAGTTTCCTCATACTTACTAGGTGCTCTATGAAAACACCTGAATAAATAGAGCACAGTGTATGGGAACACCATTGCGTGTGCTTTCCAAATATGTGCATAAATGTGATGTACCTTTATTCCTGCCAAAGTTATTAACAATTTTTCTGTCACATGTAACACAACGATGATCCACTAAAGGATATGCTTGATGTGTTGTCAGTTGTTTTGAATCATCAAGGCTATCTTCTCCCATTTATGATGCACAGAGACCAACACTGGGCATTCAGGATCTGCTGTTGCATGTGCGCCACACTCTGGATTTTCACTGCATAAACCTTGGACTTGACATCACTTGACAGGTGACAGTCCAAGGTGGTGAGATTCAGCGACAATGGGAGCCACTCCATCGGGGCTACGATGCCCAATCCACATCCCCAGGAACTGCTGATCCAAAAACCTGTGTACATCACCTTCATAATGTGGGAATAGGGGGCACCATCCTGCTGGAAGAATACTGGGAATGTGCCATTTTTGTTCCACAAAGGTGGGAACATATTGTCACCTAACAATTACAAATACTTTGCAGTAGTAAGGTTACCATTGATGAAGAATAGTCCCACTATCTTTGTTCATAACACATCGCACTATGCCATAACTTTCTGTGCACCAACCATCTGGGTCTGTCCAGTGTGAGTTTGTGTTGAACCAATGGGAAAGGTCTTGTTTGTTAACTTCCCCATTCATGTAAAAGTTTGCTTCATCACTGAACAGTATTGTCTGTGTGAGATGCAGGTCCCATTGCAATTGTAGTGTTTCTGGCACTACGTTGAAAGCCCTGCGCACAGCCAACAAGGCCAGGCAGAGTGGTCGGGCGAGCCGGGGTGGGCACATGGGATGTCACAGCAGTACAGAGGATTAGGCAGAGACATGATCAAGAGCTAGACAATGGTTGGACACAGAAATGTTACAGCAATACAGAGAAGTTGGCCAGGAGCATGCCAGTGAAGTCTTCTTTTGATACAGAGACGTCTTCTTTTGAGCAGGCAGAGATATGAGCTGGTTTAAGGGCTGAAGGTTCAGAGCATAATAAACAAGCAAGGAAGGAGGGAACAGGGCCAGGTTTCTTTAGGAAGCTAATTGGGAAAGGTACAAGACATGGGATGGACCAAGACAGGGAAACACAGAGCTAGAAACATGGAACAGGAGACAAGGGATGAAGAAAAAGGTGCTAGGACTCAGGAGGAGCTAAACAGCATGCCAAATAGCTCAATCAATTGTGGCATTGCCTAGAGAACAAGAGATTGCAAGTTAAAGTACTGACACCAGCCCCCCCCCCCCCTTCCAGGATGGCCTCCATACATCCCAGGAGTAGGTTTCCCTAGATACCTTTGGTGAAAGTCCTGTGTGAGTCTGGGGGCATGTATGACGGCTTTCAGGAATTTTCCTCTGGCCCATGTAACTTTAATTTTATCAGGTATTGAAACCTTTTACTGTTGATCCTTGAATCCAAGATCTTTTCCACTGTAAACTTGTCTTGCTGCCTCCAGGTGAAGGTGTTTTCTCAAAATGGTTTCAACAGGGACACATCAAACATGGGGTGCACTTATAGGCTTGGAGCTTCAATCGGAAAGCCACCTGGCTGATCCTTGCTGTGATTGGAAAGAGTCCAATGAACTTTTGCCTAAGTTTGGGAGAGGGTACATAAACCTCCAGGTTCTTGGTTGATAGCCACACTCTTTCTCCAACCTGGGAGGTAGGGACAGCTTGGCAAAATTTGTCTGCCGCTTTCTTTTAGGCATTCTGGGCTTTCTGTAAAGTCTCCTTTAACTCTTTCTGAGTCTCAGACAATGCCGTCCGTCTGTGGGTAACAGGCGGGACAGGAGTATTGATAGGGAGGTCAAGAATAAAGATGAGATGTACACCGTAGTTGGCATAGAACGGACTCTGGGTGGTTGAACTGTGTTTGTTATGATGCAAGAAAGTTGAACCTGGAGAAAAACAAAGCCCATCGTGCTTGTCTCGCCAAAAACCTCTTGGCTATATTGAGAAATTCTAAGTTCTTATGGTCAGTAAGAACTGTTACTGGATGATGGGCTCCTTCCGGGAGGTGTCTTCATTCAGTAAATGCAACCTTGATGGCTAAAAGCTCTTTGTTCCCAACATCATAGGTTTTCTCTGTAGGTGATAAGGTTAAAGACAAAAATGCACAAGGATGAAGTTGCATTCTATCTCTGGCTTGTTGTGACAAGATAGCTCCAACAGCAGAGTCGGAGGCATCTACATTAACGACAAAGGGCAATTCCAGGTTTGGGTGGACTAACACTGGTGCAGAAGTGAAAAGAGCCTTCAGTTTCTCTAAGGCGACCTCCCCCTCTGGGGACGAAGAAAACGCTTAGAACCCATTGATTTTACTAGAAAAGTATGCATTTTATCATGCATGAATATAGAAAACTTCTTTAATAAATGATAGATCACATACCGATAATAATATAATAAAATATATATTTTTATGAATTGTAATTTAGGCATTTTATTGACATAGCTGCATTCTAATGGACAATGGGTTGGTGGGAGACCCATTAAGGGTGGGTACTCAATTAGAATGTTTAAAAACCTATGAACTGTGTTTTGACTAATAACACTGTAGATGCCAGTGTACAATAAGCACTTCCATGAAATACATTGTTGAGAGAATGCCAGCTATCACTCAGCAGTAGACTTTCAGAGTTTGATAATTGCCAATCTTAAAGGTGTTGTCCGATGCATGCAGTTGCATTACAAATAGATATATACTCACCTCTCCCTGCTTCCACTATGTCCTGCCCCACTGATCGGTCCTCTATTCCTTGTTTTTTACAGGCTGTAGTCCCACCCGGTTAAGGGATGTCACAGGCACTGCAATCGATAACAGAGTTGAGTGTTCAATTGCTGAGCTCTGTTATTGGCTGTAGCACCTGTGAAGTCCCGTAAACATGATGGAGCAACCCATAAAAGTGAAAGGGGAGACCAGAGTGGCAGTGCAGGATACAGTGAGAGCAGGGAGATGTGAGTATATTTATTATAATACTGCATGGTGAATGGAGTTTACACATGAACTACAACTCGGACAACTTTAAACATGCACATTAAAGAGAAGTGGCTGAAACGATGAGCTTGGATGTCAAGATGGCACTTCAAACATTCAGGATGGGAAGATCAAGATCTGCACTGACATAATCATATTTTCCCTCTGAAGAAGAAGATAATGGTGGGTCAGTGCACATGGTCAGCCTTTCATAGGCAATGTCTATAAAGGGGAATGTAGAAACAGAGGTGCCAGCTCCCAGTGCTCCCTGTAGCATAGAGTCTACTCAGGAAGAGGAGGTAGAAGATAATGAAGTACTTGACCAAATATGGTGTGTAGGTAGGGAATGTCATTATAGAAGTTCAGAAGGGGAAGAAGAAGAGGCAGACATTGCGGGGCACCACCCTCCAAAGATACAGAGTAGGGTATCCCAGAAAAAGAAAAGGGCCATACCACCACCATTAGCTACTACTAGAACAGCCACATGAATTCCCATCACTTGCTGCCTTGGAGAGCACACCTGAATCAGTGGGCAGTCAGCCTTGTCCTGCTCCCTCTTCTGTTGCTGTAGCTGCCTTTTCCTTCATCTCCCTGTCCATGCAGTACAAAGAGGAAATTTTATCAAGCGGCAGTAGCAGGGTTGTAGTGGAAAATGGAGGGCAAAATGGGAGTTGTCACCACCACCTTCCCTAACTTTGCCATTTATTCCATATTCCCATGTCCCAGGTCAGCAGCCAGCCCTTCATTCTGCAGTTATGGGAAAAAAGTACGTCCCTAATCACCCTCTATCACACAGAGCCTGAATGTAAGCACTGCACAGCTGCTGGCGATGGAAATGCTGCCCTTTAGGCTAGTAGACTCAGATGCCAAAAGTGGTGGCCCATGTTTCATGGTATTCCCAACACTTGCAGAACATTTATCCATGTCTGTTCCTTCCTCACTTTTCCAACTATATATATATATATATATATATATATATATATTATTTACATACCAGAAATGATGTCAGCTTTATCTGCTCATATTTTTTTTTTTTTTAACAATTTATGCATTCACAGATGCTTCTGCTGTACATGTGTACTATCTGACTGAAGCAGAGTATTTCAAGCTGTCTCAGTGTGTCTAAAAAACCTTGCTGACCAATATTGTCTTGTGTCAACAATGACAATAGCAGCTTTGGCACCGTTTCAAGCAGGTGGTCTCTGCTGTGTAAGTGGGGAATGACTGCAGCAGTATACTAACAGGAGGAAAACAAGTCGATGCAAGTATAATGTAAGCAAAGAGGCTTTTAGAGGCAGTGACCGGGCTGTAGGTCTAGTGTATCTATAACATGACAGACAATAATAATGACTTCTTGTTAGTAAATTAGGAAGAAGAAGCATAGCCGACTTCAAAAGCAAAGGCTTCACAAAAGAGTTTTTTTTTTAATTTTGTGTTGGGTGTTTGTTTGAATATAAGAAATGTTCTATTCTGGTTTCATTTTATTTATGCATACAATGTATGGACCAAATGAACCTATCTAGAGATCCATTTTTAGGTATATTCTTCCTTGCCATATAAAGTGTTTTTTTAAACAAATTCAACACACTTATTTACAGTTCAATTATGCAGACAGCCCACACTGCAAAAGGTCTAGAGAAAAAACATCTACTGCCAGAGACATTATAGGAAATACATTTAACATATTTAATTATTCAGGCTCTGAAATATTACAATAATCAAATTGTTTTTCACCTCTGAGCATTCTTGTAGAATGCCATATATTATGCTTTTGCTAAAGGTAAGGCCTGTCTTACATGAGCATACTGTATTTTTAAATTTTCATAGCATGCATCTACAATATTGATGTATTATGGATGATCAATACGTTGTCAGCATATCATCAGTGACACTGATTGGCCATCTGTTAGACAGGAAACTCACCTACATAAGACAGCTACTTTGACAAACAGATGCAATATGGATGAAATACTGATTCAATAGGAATCAAACACTGATCTCATATGGATACATCCATACTTTACTAACTCTTCATAGATTTAAATGCAATCCATCTACAAAACGAATCAAAGTAGTGCATGCAGTGTTTTTAAAATGCTTGTACATTTTATAAATCCAGGCGAGTAGACTCATAAATTAACATTAACCCTTTATCATGGCCAGAACAAAATGCATAGGATTCTGATAAAAAATACGTTCATGTAATAGCAGCCTTAGGCCACATTCACACTTGTGTATTCTGGTCATCCGTACCCGTGAGCTCAAATCAGAGGTGGGTCCAAGACATGGAAAAATATGCAGGTGTTTCCTTTAGGCCGGGCTCACACAAATGGGTCAGAGTCCACGTGTGGGAGGCCTGCAGTGAATTCCGACTGTAAGCCTGATTGGCGACCCTGCGTACCTGCTTGAACTGTATTGCATATGACTGTGGTGGCATACCGGTGGTCATGCACAGTACAGTTTTCGCTAAGTGATGACGTGGGTACACGTAGCCTATACCCAATGTTAATTGCGTATGGGCTGTGGGTCGGATGCCTGCATTTACCTCAATGGATCCTGTCTGCCCAGAGTCTGCGGCAAAATAGGGCATGCTGCGATTTCTTTTCCTGCTCACAGAATAAGCAATTTGTATTCGCGAATGTGAAAAAAATCGAAAGTTCATGCCTTTCAATGCCTGAATTTTGCAGCAGATCCTCCGCGAAGATGGCAATCACTGATTCCGCAATAAGAATCCATCCATATGAGGCCCCCCTTATTCTTGTTTACGATCAAGTCATGGTTTTGTCTTACAAATACTGAGCCAAATATGTTAGTGTGAATGAAGCTGAATTCCTCTTTTTATTTTCCTTCTTTTATTTTATATTTTCTTCTAGTTATCATTCCTCATCATTTAAATTTAAAATGGTCATAATTTGTAACTGGAGCATATTTCCTATTAAAATCTTATTGGTTTGATAGCAGCTACAAGAAGGAAAAACATGTTAAACGAAGTTCATATTTAATCATCTAGCTTCACTTTTTAGCAATTATTGAGTTACTAATTCAGGACTATAAACGTGAACAAAGTACAGTAAGATGACGCCTGCCAGAACTTAAATTGAAGTCTTTATGAACAGATTGTCAACCAGACTGTAGTAATAATCTTCCTAGCCACCATGCTGTCTTACAGATTGCTATTTTAAGCTACTTCCATTATCATGGTGGCTTGGCAGCAAATCTGAAACTTCAGGTTGGGTTCTTGGATTCACTTGCACAGTCTGCATATCAACTAATTTCAACGGGATAAGGGGTTTTATTTTTAAACAATAAAAACAGTTGCCCATTAGATACATGCGTTTTATTTCATATCTTTTGAGACAAATACATATTTCCATATATTACATTATAGGAAAATATGGCAGCAAACCTAATTCTGTGGACTTTCGAAATGCAATTGAAAGCCATTTCACAAAATAACACATGGCACCTCTTAGTTTAATAGTAACTCATTTTGTTGGTCACAGCTCTGCAGTCTTAAGGAGTTGAGGCCTGTGGTTTCAGCAAAATTACATAATAGTAAACTGAACATTGCAAATTAGTAATACTATGTTGACTTTACAGCCAATTTAACTTTTTACCCCTAAAGTTACATAATATTCATTAAATACACTGGAATATAATAAAATAAAGTTGATTTTGAAATGTAAATGTAGGTAAATGCCTACAATATGTAGCATATCATAGCATCTTTGATCAATTAGTTAGACTTAGAGGGATTGTGGGAACATATAAAGTTATCGTCTATCCACATAACAGGGGATAACTTTCTGGTGAGTGAGACTTTAACTCAGTTATCCAGAGAATGGGGCCCCAAAGGTCCTCACATGGATGGAGTTGTGTTAAAGCATGCTCATCAATGTTCTGTTCATTTCAATGGGACTGCAAGAGATAGCTAATTTCATGAATTTGGATGTCTCAGCTAGCTTTATATGTTAGTAATTTTGGAAATCTGACATGTGTCACTTTAACATAGAATAACTCCATAAAGGTTTTGCATATCCAAGTAATTCTGAGACTATTTTGTCACCACATATTGTACTTCAATTAGGTGGTAAAAAAGACCCATAGAATTTATGGATATTTATTAAAAGCACCCAAATTGGGAAAAGTTTGAAAAAATAGTAATTTTTTCACATTTTTAACTGCAATATGTCATACATGTGCAAACATAGTGTACACATTTTTGATAAGGTATATATTTCTATTCTGGAAGCATATTTGAAAAACTTTAGTTTTTTAAACAATTTAGGAGACCTACAAATTTAACATTGATTATTTTTACATAATACGTGACCATGGACTGTATACTGCCAACCCACGCCCCATTCCATCCCGTGTGAAATCTCTAGGCTCTCAGCTACTGTTGGTAGCCAGGAGCAGGGAGGTTTTGAAATTCCTGGGCCCTCCACAGTTTCTGCACTTGCATCTGCCATTTTGCTAATGGGCACATGCGCAGAAGCCAGGGAAAGGTCTGAAGATAAATTTCCCGTTTGGGAACAAATCCGAGGGCCTTAGATAAGTAGTTTCATCTCCCCTCAGGGTTACTATTCTTGCGGTACTGTATCGCTCCGGGCCATCGAAAACGCTGTAGGTGAGTTGTTTCAGCTCGCTCACGGATCCAATCTGTGAGGATAGATGAAATTATTACTTTTTTTAAGTTTTAAAAACCTTTATGTGACAGAGAACTGTGAAAAGGTGACCTGGAGTCACACATCGTGGCCCCCTATAACAGCTCCAGGCTATCGACTACCTCTGGCAGCCGTTAGAGGGAGCTGTCACACGCACAGACCTCCAGGCTTTATTCTACAGGGCCAGCGTGTTTATACGGCCCTGTAGATTAAGGCCTCTTTCACACAGGCAACGGCAATATCGCCACGAGAAAATTGTAGTGCCGCAGCTCAGGCAATCACTGCAGCATTCAATGAACCACAATGTTTTTGTGAAGGGCTTATGAGTTGCTATGGCAACAGGACACTAGATACTGGCGTTTCCGTTTTCCATTGCCTATGATCATTATTGTGAGCAATAAGACATTGCAGTACAGAAGTCCTGTAATGCATTATCATAGCAATCATAGTTGTTGTAGTACAAGTCCCCTACAGGGGCATAAAAAAATATTTAAAAAAAAACCTAAAAACAATGTAAAAAAAACATGTAAGGAAGAAAAAACTCTTTGCGCATTTTTCCCTATTTGTATAAAAGATTAAAAATTTTCAAAATCTCACATTCGTGTCCGTAACAACTCATACAATAATTAGAACACACTATTTATCCTGCATGGCAAAAATGTAAAAAAAACTCTAAAAAATGAAGGCAAAGTGCTTTTTTTGTTTGTTTTGCCTCCCAAAAAAACACCATCAAAGTGATCAAAAAAATCAGTATGTACCTCAAACTGGAACCAATAAAAACTAAAGATTACCAGGCAAAAAAACAAGTCTTCACAGAGCTCAATCCATGGAAAAATCAATAGGTTATGGGACTTTGAATGCAACGATGTAGAAAAAAAAATTAATTTCCAAAAAAGGCTTTTCGTTGTGCAAGTGGAAAACCTTAAAAAAAATATTAATTTTAGTATTATCGGAATTATACCGGCATGCACAAAAAAATATATCATGTCATTTATGCTGCCTGATTAACGTTGTAAGA